>NW_027142088.1:1125000-1127500 GCF_036365525.1 Heterodontus francisci | reverse complement strand
TATATGCACACACACACACACAAACACACACACCACAGCCCAGACACTGAGACTTATATATATGCACAAACACACACACATCACAGCCCAGACACTGAGACTTATATATATGCACACACACACAAACACCACAGCACAGACACTGAGACTGATATATATGCACACACACACACATCACAGCCCAGACACGGAGAGTTATATATATGCACACACACACACACACACACACACCACCGCACAGACACTGAGACTTATATATATGCACACACACACACACACACACACACATCACAGCCCAAACACTGAGACTTATATATATGCAAACACACACACACCACAGCCCAGACACTGAGACTTATATATATAAACACACACACACACACACATCACAGCCCAGACACTGAGACTTATATATATGCACACACACACACACACACACACACACACACACACACACACACACACACATCACAGCCCAGACTCTGAGACTGATATATATGCACACACACACACACACAGCCCAGACACTGAGACTTATATATATGCACACACACACACACACACACACACACCACAGCCCAGACACGGAGACTTATATATATGCACACACACACACACCACAGCCCAGACACTGAGACTTATATATATGCACACACAAACACACACACACACACACACCACAGCCCAGAAACTGAGACTTATATATATGCGCGCACACACACACACACACACCACAGCCCAGACACTGAGACTTATATATATGCACACACACACACACACACCACAGCCCAGACACTGAGAATTATATATATGCACACACACACACGCACAGACACACCACAGCCCAGACACGGAGACTTATATATATGCAAACACACACACACAGACACATCACAGCCCAGACACTGAGACTTATATATATGCACACACACACACACCACAGCCCAGACACTGAGACTTATATATATGCACACACACACACACACACACAAACACACACACACACACACACACCACAGCCCAGACACTGAGACTTATATATATGGACACACACACAGACACACCACAGCCCAGACACTGAGACTTATATATATGCACACACACACACACACATCACAGCCCAGACACTGAGACTTATATATATGCACACACACACACACACCACAGCACAGACACTGAGACTGATATATATGCACACACACACACACATCACAGCCCAGACACTGAGACTTATATATATGCAAACACACACACACCACAGCCCAGACACTGAGACTTATATATATAAACACACACACACACACATCACAGCCCAGACACTGAGACTTATATATATGCACACACACACACACACTCACATCACAGCCCAGACACTGAGACTTATATATATGCACACACACACACACACACACACACACACACACACACACACCCCAGCCCAGACACTGAGACTTATATATATGCACACACACACACACACACACGCACACACCACAGCCCAGACACTGAGACTTATATATATGCACACACACACACACCACAGCCCAGACACTGAGACTTATATATATACACACACACACACACACACACCACAGCCCAGACATTGTGACTTATATATATGCGCACACACACACGCACACACACACCACAGCCCAGACACTGAGACGTATATACATGCACACACACACACACACACACACCACAGCCCAGACACTGAGACTTATATGTATGCACACACACACACACGCACACCACAGCCCAGACACGGAGACTTATATATATGCACACACACACACACCACAGCCCAGACACTGAGACTTATATATACACACACACACACACACACCGAAGCCCAGACATTGAGACTTATATATATGCGCGCACACACACTCACGCACACACACACCACAGCCCAGACACTGAGACTTATATATATGCATACACACACACACACACACACACACACACACACACACACACACACACCACAGCCCAGACACTGAGACTTATATATATGCACACACACACACACACCAGCCCAGACACTGAGACTTATATATATACACACACACACACACACACACACCACAGCCCAGACATTGTGACTTATATATATGCGCGCACACACACGCACACACACACCACAGCCCAGACACTGAGACGTATATACATGCACACACACACACACACACACACACACACACACACACACACACCACAGCCCAGACACTGAGACTTATATGTATGCACACACACACACACACACACACCACAGCCCAGACACGGAGACTTATATATATGCACACACACACACACCACAGCCCAGACACGGAGACTTATATATATGCACACACACACACACCACAGCCCAGACACTGAGACTTATATATACACACACACACACACACACCGAAGCCCAGACATTGAGACTTATATATATGCGCGCACACACACTCACGCACACACACACCACAGCCCAGACACTGAGACTTATATATAT
>NW_027142088.1:1115000-1117500 GCF_036365525.1 Heterodontus francisci | reverse complement strand
CAGACACACACACACCACAGCCCAGACACTGAGTCTTATATATATGAGCACATGCACACACACACACACACACACACACACCACAGCCCAGACACTGAGACTTATATGTATGCACACACACACACACACACACACACACACACACACCACAGCCCAGACACTGAGACTTATATATATGCACACACACACAGACACACCACAGCCCAGACACTGAGACTTATATATATGCGCACACACACACACACACACACACACACACACACACACACACACACACACACACACACCACAGCCCAGACACTGAGACTTATATATATGCACACGCACACACACACACCACAGCCCAGACACTGAGACTTATATATATGCGCACACACACACACACACACACACACACCACAGCCCAGACACTGAGACTTATATATATGCACACACACACACACACACACACACACACACACACCACAGCCCAGACACTGAGACTTATATATATGCTCACACACACACACACACCACAGCCCAGACACGGAGACATATATATATATATACAGACACACACACCACAGCACAGACACTGAGACTTATATATATGCACACACACACACACACACACACACACACACACACACACACACACACACACATCAAAGCCCAAACACTGAGACTTATATATATGCAAACACACACACACACACACATCACAGCCCAGACACTGAGACTTATATATATGCACACACACACACACACACACACATCACAGCCAAGACACTGATACTTATATATATGCACACACAAACACACACATCACAGCCCAGACACTGAGACTTATATATATGCGCACACACACACACACACACACACACACAAACACACCACAGCCCAGACACTGAGACTTATATATATGCACACACACACACACACACAGACACACCACAGCCCAGACACTGAGACTTATATATATGCACACACACACACACAAACACACACACCACAGCCCAGACACTGAGACTTATATATATGCACACACATACACACACACACACATCACAGCCCAGACACTGAGACTTATATATATGCACACACACACACCACAGCACAGACACTGAGACTGATATATATGCACACACACACACACATCACAGCCCATACACGGAGACTTATATATATGCACACACACACACACACACACCACCGCACAGACACTGAGACTTATATATATGCACACACACACACACACACACACACACACACACATCACAGCCCAGACACTGAGACTTATATATATGCAAACACACACACACCACAGCCCAGACACTGAGACTGATATATATAAACACACAAACACACACACACATCACAGCCCAGACACTGAGACTTATATATATGCACACACACACACACACACACACACACACATATCACAGCCCAGACACTGAGACTGATATATATGCACACACACACACACACACGCACACACGCACACACACAGCCCAGACACTGAGACTTATATATATGCATACACACACACACACACACACACACACCACAGCCCAGACACGGAGACTTATATATATGCACACACACACACACCACAGCCCAGACACTGAGACTTATATATACACACACACACACACACACACACACGCACACACACCACAGCCCAGACATTGAGACTTATATATATGCGCACACACACACACCACAGCCCAGACACTGAGACTTATATATATGCACACACAAACACACACACACACACACACCACAGCCCAGAAACTGAGACTTATATATATGCGCACACACACACACACCACAGCCCAGACACTGAGACTTATATATATGCACACACACACACACACACACACCACAGCCCAGACACTGAGACTTATATATATGCACACACACACACACACACACACACACACACACACACACACACACACACACACCACAGCCCAGACACTGAGACTTATATATATGGACACACACACAGACACACCACAGCCCAGACACTGAGACTTATATATATGCACACACACACACACACACAAACACACTCACACACACACTCAAACAACCCAGACACTGAGATTTATATATATGCACACACACACACACCACAGCCCAGACACTGAGACTTATATATATGCGCACACACACACACACACCGCAGCCCAGACACTGAGACTTATATGTATGCACACACACACACACACACACACACACACACACACCACAGCCCAGACACTGAGACATTTATATGTACACACACACCACAGCCCAGACACTGAGACTTATATATATGCGCGCGCACACACACACACACACACACACACACACACACACACCACAGCCCAGACACTGAGACTTATATATATGCGCACACACACACACACACACAGACACACCACAGCCCAGACACTGAGACTTATATATATGCACACACACACACACACACACACACACACACACACACCGCAGCCCAGACACTGAGACTTATATA
>NW_027142088.1:990000-995000 GCF_036365525.1 Heterodontus francisci | reverse complement strand
CACCACAGCCCAGACACTGAGACTTATATATATGCACACACACACGCACACACACCACAGCCCAGACACTGAGACTTATATATATGCACACACACACACACACACACACCACAGTCCAGACACTGAGACTTATATATATGCACACACACACACGCACACAGCCACACCACAGCCCAGACACTGAGACTTATATATATGCACACACACACACACACACACACACACCACAGCCCAGACACTGAGACGTATATATATGCACACACACACACACACACACCACAGCCCAGACACTGAGACTTATATATATGCACACACACACACACAGACACACCACAGCCCAGTCACTGAGACTTATATATATGTACACACACACACACACACACACAGTCCAGACACTGAGACTTATATATATGCACACACACAGACACACACACACACACACACACACACCACAGCCCAGACACTGAGACTTATATATATGCACACACACACACACACTCACCACAGCCCAGACACTGAGACTTATATATATGCACACACACACACACACACACACACACATACACCACAGCCCAGACACTGAGACTTATATATATGCACACACACACACACACACACCACAGCCCAGACACTGAGACTTAAAATATGCACACACACACACACACACACACACACACACACACACACACACACACACACACACACACACACACACCACAGCCCAGACACTGAGACTTATATATATGCACACAGACACACCACAGCCCAGACACTGAGACTTATATATATGTACACACACACACACACACCACAGTCCAGACACTGAGACTTATATATATGCACACACACAGACACACACAAACACACAAACAAACACATCACAGCCCAGACACTGAGACTTATATATATGCACACACACACACACACACTCACCACAGCCCAGACACTGAGACTTATATATATGCTCACACACACACACACACAAACACACGCACTCACCACAGCCCAGACACTGAGACTTATATATATGCACACACACACACAAACACACACACACACAAACACTCTCACACAAACACCACAGCCCAGACACTGAGACTTTTATATATGCACACACACACACACACACACACACACCACAGCCCAGACACTGAGACTTATATATATGCACACACACACTCACACACAGACACACCACAGCCCAGACACTCAGACTTATATATATGCACACAAACACACACACACAGACACACCAGAGCCCAGACACTGAGACTTATATATATGCACACACACACACACACACCTCAGCCCAGACACTGAGACTTATATATATGCACACACACACACACAAACACACCACAGCCCAGACACTGAGACTTAATTATATGCCCACACACACACACACACACACAGACACACCACAGCCCAGACACTGAGACTTATATATGTGCACACACACACACACACACACACACACACACACACACACACACACACACACACACCACAGCCCAGACACTGAGACTTATATATATGCACACACACACTCACCACAGCCCAGACACTGAGACTGATATATATGCACACACACACACACACACTCACCACAGCCAGGAAACTGAGACTTATATATATGCACACACACACACACACACACACCACAGCCCAGACACTGAGACTTATATCTCTGCACACACACACACACACACACCACAGCCCAGACACTGAGAATTATAAGTATACACACACACACACACCACATCCCAGACACTGAGTCTTATATATATGCACACACACACACACAGACACACCACAGTCCAGACACTGAGACTTATATATATGCACACACACACACACACACACACACACACACACACACACACACACACACACACACCACAGCCCAGACACTGAGAATTATATGTATGCACACACACACACACACACACCACAGCCCAGACACTGTGTCTTATATATGTGCACACACACACTCACACACAGACACACCACAGCCCAAACACTGAGACTTATATATATGCACACAAACACACACACACAGACACTCCACAGCCCAGACACTGAGACTTATATATATATGCACACACACACACACACACACACACACACACAAACACCACAGCCCAGACACTGAGATTTATATATATGCACACACACACACACACACACAAACACCACAGCCCAGACACTGAGATTTGTATATATGCGCACACACACACACAACCACACACACACACACACACACACACACAGACACACACAGACACACACACACACACACACACACACACACCACAGCCCAGACACTGAGACGTATATATATGCACACACACACACACACACAAACACCACAGCCCAGACACTGAGACTTATATATATGCACACACACACACGCACACAGACACACACAAACACCACAGCCCAGACACTGAGATTTATATATATGCACACACACACACACACACACAAACACCACAGCCCAGACACTGAGATTTGTATATATGCGCACACACACACACAACCACACACACACACACACACCAAAGCCCAGACACTGAGACTTATATATATGCACACACACACACACACAAACACCACAGCCCAGACACTGAGACTTATATATATGCACACACACACACGCACACAGACACACCATAGCCCAGACACTGAGACTTATATATATGGACACACACACACACACACACACACACACCACAGCCCAGACACTGAGACTTATATATATGCACACACACACACACACACCACAGCCCAGACACTGAGACTTATATATATGCACACACACACACACACACACACACACACACACCACAGCCCAGACACTGAGACTTATATAAATGCACACACACACACACAGAAACCCCACAGCCCAGACACTGAGACTTATATATATGTACACACACACACACACACACACCACAGTCCAGACACTGAGACTTATATATATGCACACACACAGACACACACACACACACACACACACACCACAGCCCAGACACTGAGACTTATATATATATGCACACACACACACACACACACACACACTCACCACAGCCCAGACACTGAGACTTATATATATGCACACACACACACACTCACCACAGCCCAGACACTGAGACTTATATATATGCACACACACACACACACACACACTCACACAATCACCACAGCCCAGACACTGAGACGTTTATATATGCACACACACACACACACACACACACACACACACCACGGCCCAGACACTGAGACTTATATATATGCACACACACACACGCACACACACACACAGACACACCACAACCCAGACACTGAGACTTATATATATGCACACACACACACAGACAAACACACAGACACACCACAGCCCAGACACTGAGACTTATATATATGCACACACACACACACACACACACACACACACACACCACAGCCCAGACACTGAGACTTATACATATGCACACACACACACATCACAGCCCAGACACTGAGACTTATTTCTATGCACACACACACACACACACGCACACACACACAGACACACCACAGCCCAGACACTGAGACTTAAATATATGCACACACACACACACACACGCACCACAGCCCAGACACTGAGACTCATATATATGCAGACACACACACACACTCACACCACACACACAGCCCAGACACTGAGACTTATATATATGCACACACACACACACACACACACACACACACACACCACAGCCCAGACACTGAGACTTATATATATGCACACACACACACACAGACGCACCACAGCCCAGAAACTGAGACTTATATATATGCACACACACACACACACACACACACACACACACACACCACAGCCCAGACACTGAGACTTATATATATGCACACGCACACACACACAGACACACACACACCACAGCCCAGACACTGAGACTTATATATATGCACACACACACACACACAGACACACCACAGCCCAGACACAGAGACTTATATATATGCACACACACACACACACACACACACACACACACACACCACAGCCCAGACACTGAGACTTATGTATATGCACACACACACACACACACACACACACACACCACAGCCCAGACACTGAGACTTATATATATGCACACACACACACACCACAGCCCAGACACTGAGACTTATATATATGCACACACTCACACACACACACACCACAGCCCAGACACTGTGTCTTATATATGTGCACACACACACTCACACACAGACACACCACAGCCCAAACACTGAGACTTATATATATGCACACAAACACACACACACAGACACTCCGCAGCCCAGACACTGAGACGGATATATATGCACACACACACACACACACACACACACACACACAAACACCACAACCAAGACACTGAGATTTATATATATGCACACAAACACACACACAAAGACACTCCGCAGCCCAGACACTGAGACGGATATATATGCACACACACACACACACACACACACAAACACCACAACCAAGACACTGAGATTTATATATATGCACACACACACACACACACACACAAACACCACAGCCCAGACACTGAGATTTATATATATGCGCACACACACACACAGCCACACACACACACACACACACACACACACACACACACACACACATACACCACAGCCCAGACACTGAGACTTATATATATGCACACACACACACACACACACACACACCACAGCCCAGACACTGAGACTTATATATATGCACACACACACACCACAGCCCAGACACTGAGACTTATATATATGCACACACACACGCACACAGACACACCACAGCCCAGACACTGAGACTTATATATATGCACACACACACACACACACACACACACCACAGCCCAGACACTGAGACTTATATATATGCACACACACACACACACACCACAGCCCAGACACTGAGACTTATATATATGCACACACACACA
>NW_027142088.1:957500-962500 GCF_036365525.1 Heterodontus francisci | reverse complement strand
CACACACACAGACACACCACAGCCGAGACACTGAGACTTAAATATATGCACACACACCCACACACACACACTCCACAGCCCAGACACTGAGACTCATATATATGCAGACACACACACACACTCACACCACACACACAGCCCAGACACTGAGACTTATATATATGCACACACACACACACCACAGCCCAGACACTGAGACTTATATATATGCACACACACACACACACAGACACACCACAGCCCAGACACTGAGACTTATATATATGCACACACACACACAAACACACACACACACACCACAGCCCAGACACTGAGACTTATATATATGCACACACACACACACATACACACCACATCCCAGACAATGAGACTTATATATGTGCACACACACACACACATCACAGCCCAGACACTGAGACTTATATATATGCACACACACACACACATCACAGCCCAGACACTGAGACTTATATATATACACACACACACACACACACACCACAGCCCAGACACTGCGACTTATACATATGCACACACACACACACATCACAGACCAGACACTGAGACTTATATATATGCACACACACACACACACAGACACACCACAGCCGAGACACTGAGACTTAAATATATGCACACACACCCACACACACACACTCCACAGCCCAGACACTGAGACTCATATATATGCAGACACACACACACACTCACACCACACACACAGCCCAGACACTGAGACTTATATATATGCACACACACACACACCACAGCCCAGACACTGAGACTTATATATATGCACACACACACACACACAGACACACCACAGCCCAGACACTGAGACTTATATATATGCACACACACACACAAACACACACACACACACCACAGCCCAGACACTGAGACTTATATCTCTGCACACGCACACACACAAACCACAGCCCAGACACTGAGTCTTATATATATGCACACACACACACACACACACACACCACAGCCCAGACACTGAGACTTATATATATGCACACACACACACACCACAGCCCAGACACTGAGACTTATATATATGCACACACACACACACATACACACCACATCCCAGACAATGAGACTTATATATGTGCACACACACACACACATCACAGCCCAGACACTGAGACTTATATATATGCACACACACACACACATCACAGCCCAGACACTGAGACTTATATATATACACACACACACACACACACATCACAGCCCAGACACTGAGACTTATATATATGCACACACACACACATACACACCACAGCCCAGACACTGAGACTTATATATATGCACACACAGACACACACACACACACCACAGCCCAGACACTGAGACGTATATATATGCACACACACACACACACACACACACACACACACACACACACACCACAGCCCAGACACTGAGACTTATATATATGCACACACACACACACACACAGGCACACCACAGCCCAGACACTGAGAATTATATATATGCACACACACACACAGACACACCACAGCCCAGACACTGAGACTTATATATATGCACACACACACACACACACACACACACACACACACACACACACACACACACACACACACACACCACAGCCCAGACACTGAGACTTATATATATGCACTCACACACACACACATCACAGCGCAGACACTGAGACTTATATATATGCACACACACACACACACACACACACACAGACACACCACAGCCCAGACACTGAGACTTATATATATGCACACACACACACACACCACAGCCCAGACACTGAGACTTATATATATGCACACACACACACACAGACACACCACAGCCCAGACACTGAGACTTATATATATGCACACACAGACACACACACACACACCACAGCCCAGACACTGAGACTCATATATATGCAGACACACACACACACTCACACCACACACACAGCCCAGACACTGAGACTTATATATATGCACACACACACACACACACACACACACACACACACACACACACCACAGCCCAGACACTGAGACTTATATATATGCACACACAGACACACCACAGCCCTGACACTGAGACTTATATATATGCACACACACACACACACACACACACACACACACCACAGCCCAGACACTGATACTTATATATATGCACAAACACACACACACCACAGCCCAGACACTGAGACTTATACATATGCACACACACACACACACACACACACAGACACACCACAGCCCAGCACTGAGACTTATATATATGCACACACACATACACACGCACACTACAGCCCAGACACTGAGACTTATATATATACACACACAGACACACCACAGCCCAGACACTGAGACTTATATATATGCACACACACACACACAGACACACCACTGCCCAGACACTGAGACTTATAGATATGCACACACACACACACACACACACACACACACACACACACACACCACAGCCCAGACACTGAGACTTATATATATGCACACACACACACACACAGACACACCACAGCCCTGACACTGAGACTGATATATATGCACACACACACACACACACCACAGCCCAGACACTGAGACTTATGTATATGCACACACACACACACCACAGCCCAGACACTGAGACTTATATATATGCACACACACACACACATACACACCACATCCCAGACAATGAGACTTATATATGTGCACACACACACACACATCACAGCCCAGACACTGAGACTTATATATATGCACACACACACACACATCACAGCCCAGACACTGAGACTTATATATATACACACACACACACACACACATCACAGCCCAGACACTGAGACTTATATATATGCACACACACACACATACACACCACAGCCCACACACTGAGACTTATATATATGCACACACAGACACACACACACACACCACAGCCCAGACACTGAGACTTATATATATGCACACACACACACACACACACACACACACACACACACACACCACAGCCCAGACACTGAGACTTATATATATGCACACACACACACACACACAGACACACCACAGCCCAGACACTGAGAATTATATATATGCACACACACACACAGACACACCACAGCCCAGACACTGAGACTTATATATATGCACACACACACACACACACACACACCACAGCCCAGACACTGAGACTTATATATATGCACTCACACACACACACATCACAGCGCAGACACTGAGACTTATATATATGCACACACACACACACACACACACACAGACACACCACAGCCCAGACACTGAGACTTATATATATGCACACACACACACACACCACAGCCCAGACACTGAGACTTATATATATGCACACACACACACACACAGACACACCACAGCCCAGACACTGAGACTTATATATATGCACACACAGACACACACACACACACCACAGCCCAGACACTGAGACTCATATATATGCAGACACACACACACACTCACACCACACACACAGCCCAGACACTGAGACTTATATATATGCACACACACACACACACACACACACACACACACACACACCACAGCCCAGACACTGAGACTTATATATATGCACACACAGACACACCACAGCCCTGACACTGAGACTTATATATATGCACACACACACACACACACACACACACACACACACCACAGCCCAGACACTGATACGTATATATATGCACAAACACACACACACCACAGCCCAGACACTGAGACTTATACATATGCACACACACACACACACACACACAGACACACCACAGCCCAGACACTGAGACTTATATATATGCACACACACATACACACGCACACTACAGCCCAGACACTGAGACTTATATATATACACACACAGACACACCACAGCCCAGACACTGAGACTTATATATATGCACACACACACACACAGACACACCACTGCCCAGACACTGAGACTTATAGATATGCACACACACACACACACACACACACACACACACCACAGCCCAGACACTGAGACTTATATATATGCACACACACACACACAGACACACCACAGCCCTGACACTGAGACTTATATATATGCACACACACACACACACACCACAGCCCAGACACTGAGACTTATGTATATGCACACACACACACACACACACACACACACACACACATACACACACACACCACAGCCCAGACACTGCGACTTATACATATGCACACACACACACACATCACAGACCAGACACTGAGACTTATATATATGCACACACACACACACAGACACACCACAGCCGAGACACTGAGACTTAAATATATGCACACACACCCACACACACACACTCCACAGCCCAGACACTGAGACTCATATATATGCAGACACACACACACACTCACACCACACACGCAGCCCAGACACTGAGACTTATATATATGCACACACACACACACCACAGCCCAGACACTGAGACTTATATATATGCACACACACACACACACAGACACACCACAGCCCAGACACTGAGACTTATATATATGCACACACACACACAAACACACACACACACACCACAGCCCAGACACTGAGACTTATATCTCTGCACACGCACACACACAAACCACAGCCCAGACACTGAGTCTTATATATATGCACACACACACACACACACACACACACCACAGCCCAGACACTGAGACGTATATATATGCACACACACACACACCACAGCCCAGACACTGAGACTTATATATATGCACACACACACACACATACACACCACATCCCAGACAATGAGACTTATATATGTGCACACACACACACACATCACAGCCCAGACACTGACACTTATATATATGCACACACACACACACATCACAGCCCAGACACTGAGACTTATATATATACACACACACACACTCACACATCACAGCCCAGACACTGAGACTTATATATATGCACACACACACACACACACACCA